>NC_057801.1:356383440-356384653 GCF_018294505.1 Triticum aestivum
AAGACCGGACCGCCGAACTCATAAAGTGCTTCAACTGCGGCCTCGCCGGCCACTCACAGGTCGCATGTACTCGTCCGCAATGCTGCTACATGTGCTCGGACCCGGGGCATCCTGCGACCCTATGCCCGGACCGCCGTGTTTCAGAGGAGCTGATGATGTACGGGCATGGGATTGAGGTCCTGGGCTTCTTCCACGTCGAGGTGCCAGACATCCCACCGTCGTCTCCCTCGCTCCTGGAGATTGTCACCATCCTGGGGATGGGGTGGCTTCTCCGGAGATCATCGAGGCGGAGCTAAACCACCTCTACCACTGCAGCTGAGATCGGCAGGTCACCCTGTTGGCCGGCAACCAGTTCTCGGTGGTGTTCCCCGACGCTGGTAGTCACGGCTACGGCACCCGCAGCGGCGACATCACCCTGGCCCTCAACAAGCTAGTGGTGGACATCTCAGTGCCGGTCCGTGACCGCGGTGGTCGTGCTTGACACGGCATGGATCCTAATCGGCGGCCTCCCCGACATTGCGCGCTCGGAGCGGGTCATTCGTAACATGTCTCGTATCCTCGGCAAGGTGGTCGTGGTGGATGAGCTCTCACTCCGCGAGGAGGAGGTACGACTCACGGTCAAATCCTTCGACTCGTCCAAGCTTCGCGCCATGGTCCGGGTCTTCTTCAATGACCAAGGCTTCAACCTCAGGATCTCCCGCGAGCCGCCCAACCACATCTGCCGCCCTCGCGTCCCCGATGATAGCCTCCTGGGGGTGGCCCAGATGGTGGAGGCACGGAGGGTCGACGCAGCGACTGCGGCCCTCGTCACGGCCACAACTCCGGCTCGGAGGACGACGACGACTCCTCCGAGGACAGCCTGCCTCACGACCCACCTGCCCCCTCATCTGCTAGAGGAGGCTTAGGGCCGGCCGCACCCACTCCACGGCCCCTCTTCCTTCCGCAGACGGGAGTGACGCGTCTGACGTGAGCCTCCAGGTCTTCCCGGCCTCGTCTCCGCGCTCTCCCGACAGTGTCCCCTCCGACATTCTCACTGCTCTCTCCACCGGCGCCGACTCGATCCCAGTTCCTCCGCTCCCACCTACAGCAGTCGAGACCTCCGAGGTGGCGGGGGGTGGCTCGGCCCCGCTCGACGGGTCGGTCCTGCCAGACCTGGGAGAGACCGATCCCCCCCCAGGGTCCGCCATAACCCCGGCCTCGACCCCGCTGGCCT
>NC_057801.1:356385336-356389785 GCF_018294505.1 Triticum aestivum
CCCCGTTAGTTCAGATTGAGGCTATCGCGCGCGCGAAATCCTTGATGGTCGCCTGGCTGAGACACGTGCCCGCCTTCAGTCCACTCCCTGTCCCGAGGCCGCTGCTCCCCTAGGCGCCCAGTCGCGCGCCATGGCGGAGCCCGCGGAGATCCGGGGGCGGACCCGGTCTCGCACCGCCGCCCTCTGCGTCAAGAGCGCATTCCGAGTCTTGGGGTCAAGCAGCCCCCCGATGAACTCGTGATGCGAACCCTCTTCTGGAACATCCGTGGCTTCGGTTAAGATGGCCGTCGCCGCCAATTGATCGAGTACATGCGTGACGAGCGAATTGACATTGTGGCCATCCAAGAAACTATGCGTACGGAGTTCTCCCTCTTAGAGCTCGAACATCTAAGCTCCGACCTATTTGCTTGGCATTGGATCCCTTCTAGTGGGAGCATTGGACACTCAGGTGGCATCCTTCTAGGCGTTAAGGATGCCACCTTTGAGGTAGGAAGCATGGACCAGGGGAGTTCTTCGTTAGCATGGAGATCTTCGAGCATGCTCTGAACTTCAAATGGGAGATCATAGCGGTCTATGGACCGGCGGATCACCGCCGTTCCGAGGCCTTTCTTGCTGAGCTCCGTAGGAAGGTCGTGGCTGCCCAGCTGCCGGTGGTGGTGGGCGGCGACTTCAATCTCATCCGGTCGGAGGAAGATAAAAGCAATAATTTGGTCAACTTCCCCCGGATGCAGATGTTCAATGACCGCATCGCAGACCTGGAGCTCCGCGAGCTAGATAGAGTTGGTGCCAGATTCATTTGGACCAATCGTCAAACGGACCCAACCCGCTCTGTCCTTAACCGGGTCTTCGTTTCACCTGAGTGGGACATCCGCTGCCCCCTAGCTTCGCTTCGGGCGATAACTCGGATTGGTCCTGATCACGTCCCCCTCCTTCTCTCTTTTGAGAACGATCGTACCCCCTACCACCTCGCTTCCGCTTCGAAACCTTCTGGCTGAACCAGCCCGGGTTTGCCACGACGGTGAACACGCGGTGGCTTCCGGCTCGTGCGGCCCCGCATCGCTCCCTTTCGGCCGTAGACTCCTGGCATTTCTGTGCAGAGCTGTCGCGTCAGTTTATGAAAGGGTGGGGTGCCAACCTAGGGCGGGACCTTCGCGAGAGGAAGAAAGCTCTTCTAGTCTCCATCCAGTCCCTTGACCTCCGGGCAGATTCCGCAAGCCTCTCAGCCGAGGAGTGGCTGCTTCAGTACGATCTTGAGGACCAGCTCACGGTTATTTACACGGACGAGGAGGCATACTGGTGCCTGCGGGGTACGCAGAATTGGGTCCTCAAGGAGGACACCAATACCGCTTATTTTCAGGCTATCGCCAACGGCGGGCGGCGCCGTAACTTCATCCCATTTCTTTGGGACGGAGCGACCCTCCTGCAGCGTCCCGAGGCCATCCATGCCCATGTAGATGGCTTTTACAGAGACCTATTCTTTGCCTCCCCTCGGGGAGGGATTGCTCTGGCCAATGATATTTGGTCGGCCCGCTATTGTGTCTCGGTAGAGGATAACCAGGCGTTGACGGCTCCGTTCTCCGAGGCGGAAGTGTGGGCGGCCATTAAGGGCATGAACCCCACTTCTGCCCCGGGTCCGGACGGCCTCCAGGTGAAGTTCTTCCAGACCTTCTGGGACGTCATTAAGCCGAAGGTGATGGCCCTATTCGAGGAGTTCTTTGTGGGCTCCATCAACCTCACTCGACTTAACTTTGGGATAATCACCCTCATTCCCAAAGTTCCTGGCGCCTCAGATATCCATCAGTTCTGCCCAATCACGGTGATCAATGTCATCTTCCGCATCCTGGCTAAGGGGTACGCCAATAGGGTAGCCCCAATTGCTGATCGGATCACCCACCCAGACCAGTCGACATTTATTCAGGGCCGCTACATCCTTGACGGAGTTTTAGTTTTTCACGAAGCCCTCTACGAGGTTCACTCCAAACACCTCAAGGCGGTCTTCCTGAAACTTGACTTCCATAAGGCGTATGACACGGTTAGCTGGGCCTTCCTTCGGGAAGTTTTGCTTCGAAAGGGTTTCGACGTCCGGTGGGTGACCCGCGTGATGCAAATGGTTTCCTCGGGTCGAACTGCTGTCAACATCAATGGAGAAATTGGCCCATACTTCCCCACCTTCTGTGGGGTGCGTCAGGGCGATCCCTTCTCCCCATTCCTCTTTAACATGGTTGTTGACGCCCTCGCCGCCATCTTGGATAAGGCCAAGGCCGCGGGGCATAGTCCCGCATCTGGTAGGAGGGAATGGGATCTCCCTTCTTCAATATGCGGATGACACCATTATCATGGTGGAAGGTTCAGATAATGACATCACGAACTTGAAGTTCCTCCTACTCTGCTTCCAGCACATGTCGGGCCTCGGGAATAACTTCGATAAAAGTGTTGTGATGGTGTTGGGCTACTCCCAGGATGAACGCCAGAGCATCTCGGACCGCCTGAACTGTCAACTCGGATGTTTCCCCACGACATATTTGGGGATCCCCATTAGTGACTCTAGGCTCACGGTGGCCGAGTTGCGCCCCACGGTGAACAAGCTCCAACACTGTATTGAGCCTTGGCAGGGGAGATGGCTCTCTAAGGCCACTCGGACGGTGCTCATTAACTCGTCCTTGTCTAGCATGCTCCTATTCATTATGAGCTATTATAGCCTGCTAGAGACGCATCATGAGATTGCTAGAGTCCAGGGCCGTTTCTTCTGGGCTGGCGAGGGTGATAAGCAGAAGTACCACATGGTTCGGTGGACTGAGATCTGTAAGCCTCGCGACCAGGGTGGCCTCGGGATCATGTCCTCCAAACGCATGAACATTGCACTACTTATTAGGTGGCTATGGCGGATAGCGAACGGAGAGGGTGGCCTTTGGCTCCGCATCATTCAGCAGAAATACCTCCGCGGACAGCCGCTCGCATTTGTTGAGTCAAACATGTCTCCGATGCATGCATGGCTACAGCGGCAGCAGTAGCAGTTACTTAGCCAGGAGGTGGAAATGACATGCAGCTGCATGTCGGCAAGAAAAGCAGTAGCGGCTGCATGCCTTGGTAGTTAAGGAAACTACTAGTAGTAGTAATTTACTATGGTAAAAGCTGAGCAAGTCGTCAGCGGTGATGTAATCTAGGAGCTTGACGTAAGCTCATACATATAGTTAGTCGGTTCAGCTACCTATATAAGGGCATGTACAATGATGGCATATGGATACATATGCCCCATGACAAAAAGTAATTTGAAGCACCTACATTAATTTTTCCTCTCCAATGCAAGCTATCACTAGTGGGCCTCATTAAGAAATAAAAAATAAAGACTCTAGTACACATGCATCTCTACTTTTCACTCCAACCTTTTCAGCTTTTGTCATCGGACCACACTTTTTCTCTTCAAGCACCCGCCTCCTGGAGAGGATCCTACTTCCCTATCCGAACCTATTTTACGTCATATCCGATCCTACATGGCATGCGAGGCATCACCTTGAGGCTATGCATTGTACATGCCCTAAGGAGCACTACTCCATCGCTGTAATTCATTCCACTCCAATCCAGTGAAGGAACAAAGAAGCAAGCTAGCTTCGATTAGTAGTAGCATCACCACACCGTGAGCTCCTCACCAGTATCAGTGTGTGTATGTCCACAATATAAAGAGTGTTCTACTAGTTCGTACTAGCTTCAGTGCACTTTGTTTTTCCTCGACTTTGTCTGATCCTCGGCAGCCAAGCTACTCTGTGGTTTGGGCTAACAGCATTCTGCCAGCGATCCGGAGGCTCTCAGTTTTGGCAATCCATCATTCAGCTATTGCCTGTCCTTCGCCTCGGGACATCGATCGTGGTTGGTTCTGGCACGTCCACGTTGTTTTGGTTTGATCGGTGTGCTGGCGACGCCCCCTTCACGGCGCGCTTCCCTGACTTGTTCACCATAGCTGTCGATCCTAGGATCTCCGTAGAGGTGGCCCTTATTGAGTTAAGGCACCTGACGTTCCGACGGCCGTTTGGACCGGCCGAAATGCATCTTGGCAGGGCTTGCTTGACTGTATTGCGCTGCACGGGCCGGCCTTGGAGAACGAGGATGACCGCACCATGTGGAGACTAGAACACTCTGGCCAATTCTCTACTAAATCCCTGTACGAGGCTATCGCCGCTTCCCCGGGACCTGTGGCTCTCACGACCATCTGGGAGATCCAGCTCCCCTTGAACATAAGGATATTCTTGTGGCAATGGATCCGCGGCCGCCTCCCATCCGGCGTGGAGGTACTGAAGCGCAACGGCCCTGGAGACGGGTTAGATCTTCCCCGCTCTGGGGACGGAGGAGGATTCAAACCATATCTTCTTCACCTGCGTGTCCGCGCAGTTCCTCTGGAGCAGTTTCCGCGAAGTAATAGGGGAAGCTGGGACCAAAACAACTCCCCCGCTCTCT